>NC_048222.1:128951929-128953600 GCF_002007445.2 Ailuropoda melanoleuca
GTTTTTTCCTGCTTTATCAAAGATTAGTCCACTGTTGAATTCTAATTTAATTCCACAGTGGTTAAGAACATACTTTGTCTGATTTTAATCCTTTTAAACTTATTGAGACTTGTTTTGTTGCCAATACTGGAGAATGTTCCATGTGTACTTGAAAATACTGCGTATTCTATTATGTAGTGTTTCATATAGGCCAGTTTGGTTGGCAGTGATATTTAAGCCTTCTAAATTCTTATTTTCTGTCTAGTTGTATTATCAACTGCTGAAACAAGACTATTAAAACCTCCTACATAATCGTAGAATTATCTATTTCACCTTTCAATTCTGTCAGTTTTGGCTTGTGTATTTTGGGGCTCTGTTGTTACTAACACATGCAATTATTATGTAACTATTTGTTAGATGTTTCAATGTATTAGCCTTTTTTCCCGCTATAAAATGTTGCCCTTTGTCTTGTAATATTTCTCATCTTAACCTATGTCTGATGTTAATATAAACACTTCAGTTACCTTTATTGCTGTTGCATGTTTTTTTCATCCTTTTACTTTCAACTTTTTGTTTTTGAATTTCATGTGTTTCCTGCAAACGGAATATAGTAGGATCTTGCTTTTTTTTTTTTTTAACCCAATCTGATGAGCTCTGCCTTTTCTTTGGAGCATTTAGTCTAATAAAATCTAATGATTATTGGTATAGTGGATTCTTGTCGGCCATGTCACTAATTTTCCAAGTCCTCTGTCTTTTATTTCTCTGCTTCCTCTTTATTGCCTTCTAGTCTTTTTAAAAATGAATTTTAATACACCATTTTAATTCGTGTGTTGATATTTTGTATGTAGTGTTCCAGTTATTTTCTTCATGGCTACTTTAGGAATTACAATATGCCTCTGTTCAGATTCAAACCGACAATCTGGTAAAATACAGTACCTCTGTTCCAATAATGACTGATTTCTTTCTCTGTCCTTTGTTACACTATTGCTGTTTATATTGCATCTACCTTTGTTACAAAATCAATAATACACTGTTAAAATTGTTTTAAAGAACTTCCATTTTTTAAAGAAAATAAGAGGAAACACACACATATACATACCCCCTTATATATTTACCCCCATGATTACCACTTTCAGTGTTCTTTATTCCTTCCTGTAGATTTATGTGTCATCTGGTTGTAATTTCTTCCAAGCTTCAAGGACTTCCTTTGGAATTCCTTTTAGGGAAGTTCTGCTAACAAATTTTCTTAATTTTTGTCTGCCTGGAGATTTTTAAATTTTGCTGTGAAGAATTATCTTGCTATAGAATTCTTGGTTGCCAAGTTTTTCTTTCAGCACTTTAAACATATCATTTTTCTTTTCTTTCTTTTCTCAAATTTTTATTTGAATTCTAGGTAACATCATGTAATATTGGTTTCAGGAGTAGAATTTACTGACTCATAACTTACATATAACACCCAGTGTTCAATACAAGTGCCCTCCTTAATACCCATCATCCATTTAGCCCATCCCCCCACCCACCTCTCACCAGCAATCCTCAGTTTGTTCTCTGTAGTTAAGAGTCTTTTATGGTTTGCTTCCCTTTTTTTTCCCTTCCCTTATGTTCATCTGTTGTTTCTTAATTCCACATATGAGTGAAATCATATGGAATTTCTTTCTCTTATTTTGCTTAGCATAATACAATCTAGCTCCA